>NC_064814.1:35208529-35216188 GCF_023721935.1 Panthera uncia
TTCTTCTTCTTCTTCTTCTTCTTCTTCTTCTTCTTCTTCTTCTTCTTCTTCTTCTTCTTTAATCACCTGAGTAACATTTATTTAAAGATGTTTGTTTATTTTTGAGAGAAACAGTGTGAGTGAGGGAGGGACAGAGGCGGGGACAGATGATCTGGAGCAGGCTCTGTGCTGACAGCAGAGAGCCCGATACAGGCTTGAATTCACAAACCGAGAGACCATGACCTGAGCCAAAGTCGGACGTTTAACCAACTGAGCCACCCAGGCGCCCACTTTTTTTTTTTTTTAAATCTGTGATTTAGTTTTCTCCCCTGCCAAAGATGGATTTGGACTCAATCCATTTGAGGTTCCTTCCAGAGGATTAGAGTGGGCAGAGATTAATACAGTGGCACAAACCCCATAAGATACTGATACCTGTATCAGTCCCAACTCTTTTCAGTTTGGGGAAAGAGGCTGGTGGAAACCTAAACTCAAAACTGGCTTAAGCATTAAGGAGGTTATTGACTACTCAAGAGTCCAAAGGATTCTTCAGGTGCAGTGTGGTCCAGAAGCTCAGACCATATTATCAAATCTCTTTCTTTTCTCAGATCTTCTTGCCTTTCTCTAGGCTGTTTTCTTTCTCAGGCATGCTTTCTACTCATGGTGACAAAATGGCTGCCAGTAGCACTAGGCCCACATTCTAATGGTTCAACAAAGGAAGTTTCTTCTTCCCAACAGTAACAGTAAGATTCTTAAGACTGAATTTCATTGGCCCAGCTTGGGTCACATGCCCGCTTATACACCAGTCACTACTCATTGTAGGAGACAAATGCAGGCCCCCTAGAAAACTTGAGGTACAGTTTCAAAAAAGAGAGATTCTGGGCAGATAAATGCCACACATGTCCATTGAAGTCCCCAAGGGAAGTGACAGTGGCGTGGGTGGAGTGGGGGCAGAATAGGTGAGGCTCTCTGGCCCTATGTCATGTCTGGAACTTTGGAGACAGGATAAAGCCCAAAGCTGGGGCTGAGGAGTCCTTCTTGTGTCAGGGGAGCTTGGAACCAGCAGTACAGCATGGAAGCTGTCCTGGAGAAAGGGAAAGAGCACCCCATCTTCACCAGCACCATCCTCATTTCTATAAAAGCATGGTTGCTGAGTCATGAACAATGCTGGGCTCTAAAGTTCCACACCTGTATTCACATCCAACTTTACTTCTTCCCAGCTGTGTGACCCTCAGCCAATCCCCAACTCTTTGGAGCCCTGTTTCTGAGGATTGAGTGAGAAAATAAAGTCCTGGCCCCACCCTGGCTCCTGGAAGCTGCTCAGGTAAGACTCTCTTGCCCTCTGGCTCTAGATCTTGCCCCAGATTCCTCCCAGGTTCTGAATTGATTTGTCTGCTGTTCTCCTCTCTGGTCTTTGACTGAAGCCAGGACCACATCACATACATGCTTGTTGCCAGCCTTGGCACCCTGCCTGGCACATGGTCTCGGCCCACAGAAGGCTGTGGAATAGCATAACAAGGAGCATCGGATTGGGTGATCCCCCACGCGTGGAGCCTGAATGCAGCTGGGCCCACGTCAGCCTCCTCTGTATCCCTCTGCTCGCGCTGTAGCACGTATCACAGGTGTATCCAATACCCAGAGCGCAGGCAAACAGAGTGGATTTACCGCAGTGTTCACGGGAAGACAGGGGCACAGATGGCATCACACGCCATACCCCAAACTCATCATACCACCCACGGGTCTTCTCTGTCCTCTTCTTCTAGATACCACTCTTCCCTTCCCCTCCCATCTCAGTTTTTTTTTTAATGTTTATTTATTTTTGAGAGTGAGAGAGAAGAAAGAGCGAGCAGTGGAGGGGCAGAGAGAGAGGAAGAAGGAGAATCCCGAGCAGCCTTCACAATGTCAGCACAAAGCCTGACTCAAGGCTTGATCCCACGAACTGTGAGATCATGACCGGAGCCGAAATCAAGAGTCGGACACTTAAACAACTGAACCACCCAGGCGCCCCTCCAATCTCAGTTTCTTAAACAAACACAAAATTCAAACACTTATTTTGTATGCACATGGCAAAAGAAAAGCCTGATAGGACACAGACCACCTGGCCCCATTCAACCTACTTCACCCCCTTGTTTTCACTGTGGGCAACCACCAGGCCTCTGTGTTCCTGCATGCCCAGTAGCCTCTCAAGCTGACCCCCATGTTGATTCCCTGAGGCTCAGAGAGGGGATGTGACTTGCCCCATGTCACCCAGTCCTTATGCAGGGTTCCTCCCACTGTGCCCCAGGTTGCATTGGGGGGGGGGTCTAGGTTTGGCCCCCCTCCCATACCCATTTGCCCCTGTGCATGGAGATGTGGGATGGGGCAGGATTGCTCCTGGCTGGCTCCCTTTGTGGCGTTTGGGGTGATACACACACTGAATTTAGATGTGGCTCTGAGCAGGTCGTTCATTCATTCCTGACCATATCGACTGCAGAATTGAGTGCTACAAGTAAGAAGGAGTTTAGCTATTATTCTCCTACTGATTTGATTTAATGTTTGGTTTATTCCTGTCCCTCCCCACCTTCTCCTCATCAGTTTGACATTTGCATAGTGTTTCCCTGCAGTTTTGTCGAACACACGGTTTTTCCGGTAACTCCCTGCTTTGGCTTCAGTGGTTTTTTTGCGGGGGAGTTCGGAGCCCACTGAGGCCTCTTCTTGCTTCACTACCCTGAACTTTCCCTTTCCATCTGCTGTGGGGAGGGGCATGTAAATAACCAGATTTCTCTGGTTCTTGCCCGTTTGTGAGCCTCTAAGATTCCCACAGCCTAGTAGCCTTCAAGTGTTTGAGTGTCCTGCGTGGGTGGGGGTGGGGATGTCTAAGAGTGCTCCTAAAGAAGTCTGCCCCCCACACTGGGGAACCTCGGCCCCTTTCACCAGACACCTCTGCCAATGCCTTGAAACCCTTAGGGTGACAGAGCTGCCCAGTGGTGAGGTGGTGTGTTCTGTCTCTAGTAATCCTCGATGCTGCTTTTTGTGAGAGGCGTCCCACCCTGTCAGGCCTCAGGGCTTATGGAAACCCATGGTTGTCTTCGTTCAGCGTCGCCCAGAAGCAGACCCCACGACAAGGATCAATGGAGGTGAAAGGGATATTGGGGAGTGGGCGGGACGTGCAACAGGGAAGGATACCCCCATGGGCGGTTGAGCTTAATCCCACCCAGCTCTCCAAGTTGCCTAACACGCCTGAACTGCTGGGGTGAGTACCCCAGGGATGAGGGAGGGTACAGGTGGGAGTCCCCCTCCCCACTAGAAGGCTGTTGAGCTGAGAAAGGACCCAGTAGGGACAGGGAGGTCTTCGACAGAAATCTGCAGATTCCAGAGTTCCAACTCCTGTGCCTGGACTCCTCTCCAGCTGGCCCTAGAGCAGAGCCAGAACCAGTGGGGTGAGGTTGCAGGGAAGCAGCTAGATGCTCAAGAGGAGGCCAGCACATAGGCAAATTCGTCAGCAATAGGATGATTAAAAGTGAACAGGCAGAGGTTGAAGGATCACCTACCCAGGGAAGCCATTGGCAGAAAGCAGGGAGCTGGCATACATTAGACACCTACTGTGTATCAGCCCTGGATATATGGGGGTAGAGTGCAAGCTCCTTAAAAAGGCTGGGGTCCATGCCATGTTTTATTTCTCCTTATATTCTCAGTGCTTAACATTGTGCTTGGCTTCTGGTCAGAATCCCTGGAATAACAGAAAAAAATAGCTACCATTCACCTACTAGGTACTAAGTGCCTTATATTCATTGTAGTGAATCCTAATGACAATAACTTTTGGTAGATACTATTATTCCCATTTTACAGATAAGGAAACCGAGGCACAATGGGGTTAAATGATTTGCCTGGGGTCAAACAGCTAAGTGAAAAATCAGGATTTGAACTCAGGTCTGTCTGCCTTTTAAGTGTCTGATTTTCACCCTCCTTTGTGGTATGTTCCTGCGCTGGAAGGTAAGTCAGACTACAGATGTCCTTGGAAGGTCCTCCAACCTCTGAGGTTCTGTCTTGTTAGCTGCCATCCCCCTCAGCCCCCCACCGACTGCAAAGAAAAGGAAAAGTCCTTTCCTCCCCCTCAGGTGGCTTGTGGCGGATTACTTAGCGCTTGACACGGCGTGTCTCTGTGTCACTGTTCCCGGGCGGAATTAAATCAGGACAGGAAAATATTAATTTGGAGTTGGGGATGGAGGCCGCTCCTTTCCAATTACTCTCCACCCCGTCAGGCTTATCCTGGCGCAAACAAGGAAGGAGGCTGGATTAATTGCTTTGGACTCTGCCCCACTCCAGTCCCAATTACTGGGCCGGCTTGGCTCCCAGCATTATGAAGCGCACTGCTGTGCGGGAAATTGTGTGAAATTTTAACGGATTTTCAGGCGCAATAATGGAGCACAGGATTCGGGGCCAGCATTTGCCGGGCGGCGGGGCCCTCTGTGCCTCGGCTGAGGTTAAGCTGTTTGGGTTTCTTTGTGTATTAAAGGATCATCTGGTTAACCCCAAAGCCCAGGGCCACCAGAATGGTTCAGACCCTGACCCTGCAGAGGTGGGGTGGGCCCCAGGAGGACGAAGCCCACTGCCTTGATAATAATACCACTTTCTGAGCTGTACCTGTGCCAGGTGCTTAGCTACAACATCTGTAAGCTTCATCCTCTAAAGTGCGTTTTTTCTCCTCATCTTACAAAGGAAGGAAAGGGGATGCAGAGAGGTTGAGTAATTTGCATAAGGTTACCTTGTGACTTAGTGACAAAGTCAACATCTGAACCCAGGTCTGTCTCCAAAGTTACCCTGCTTTCTGGCACCTCTTCCATCCCTCGCCTTCTATCCCTTCTTCTTCAGGATGCATTATACATGTGTCTCTCCCACCACACTTGAGCTTCAAGTGTACATCGTCCTTTCTTATTCTGTCTCTGCAACTTCAGCCACTGTGAGGGGACCTGGCACACAACAGGTGCTCACGGAAGGTTTACTGAACTGCACTGAACTTGGCCAAGCTCCTCAACTCCAGCATTTGTTAATGGAATGAAGGGAGTGGGCTGATGCAACCGGAGACATCTCCAAGTCAGTGAGAACTAGCCCCATTTGAGCCCATCCGGAACCCACAGGAGGGAGTGCGTCTCCAACCCTACCGTGTACAGGTGCTAAGTGTCTCTCATGTAGAGTTTCTGTTAATCCTCACCATGACCTTAAGAGATAGGTGGCGTCACTCACATCTGAGAGATGTAGAAATGAGGCTCAGAGAGGTGAGTGGACTTGTCTGATAAAGCTAGTAAAGGATGGCCTGATGTGCCTAAGTCTGGAGCCCCATGGCTTTGATTAGCCAGAGCTGGAAAGGCCGGAGCGTGGGTTTCCAGCTTCAGGGTTTCCACATCTTTTACAGCCATGGCACCTGTGGTTTAAACAGTAAACAGAATTCCACCTGCAGGTTTACTAAGTCAAGCTAGTAAAAGTGGAAATGCTCTGGGAAAAGAGGGGCACTGGGACCCTGTATGGCAGCAGAGCAATTGGGGGATAAGGACAGAGCTGGCAAGAGGGATGACACTTGGAAGAAGGGATGGTGGATTGGAGCCTGGGAACATAAGCGCTATGTAGTTCACAAATCAGACTCTGGTGGGGTCTCCACTTGGAAAGAGACTCCGACTTGAGTGGCGGGGGCCCAAAGAGGAGGACCCTGCAGACAAGGAGGGTGGTGGGGGAGTGAGGGCCGGGCACGCTGTGCTCATCATTAGCTGTCCGATTCTCACCTGCCCCTTTTAGCAAAAGAAGAATTAATTATGTGCAGGGGATGTCCCCTTAATGGCTATCATTTAGTTTAATTTAAGAAACAGGCCTCCCCGCAACACCCCCTCAGCCAGCAGCACCACCAATGGCAGCTGCATTGATTAATAGCCTCCTGGATACAGGAGAGCAGTGGTTCTCAAACTGGAGCGTGACTCAGAATCTTTTGGAGGGCTCATTAAAACATGGTTCACTCGGCCCCACCCCTGGGTGGTGTGCAATAATCTGCATTTTTAACAAGTTCCCAGGTAATGCTGTTGTCACTGGTCTGGGGAACACACTTTGGAAATCACTGTAATGGAGACAGGGTTTCTTGTAGTGCCATCCCAGCACTTGAGAACTCTGTGCCTCCCCTGCCCCTGCCCCCAGGGGCCATCTAATCTAATGGGTGAGGGACATAGCCGTCTCTGCCATTTTGCACCCCTCAAGTGTACCCTTTCCTCCAAAGATGTGTTAAGACAAGTGCATTTTCTCAGCATCGCCACGGCCCCTACCCTGGGCGTTTCTGTTCCACAGAGGAATGGAGGAATGAATGCCAAGGGCTTGATTCTCTGACCAATCCGCCTAGATGCAGCCCCTCTTAGGCTGGATTTGGGGGGCTTAAGAAAGATCACTTTCCCGAGGGAAGCTGGGCCCTGTTCTGCAGGCCCTGGGCTCCTGCCCATCAGGTGAGAGAGGTCAGGCAGTGAGCCTCTCCAGGGGCCTGGCAGTGGCAGGAGGGGGCCTATGATTGGAGGCTTAATTGTGGCTTCAGGACACTCCCACCCCACCCCCAACCCCATGGATCTGGCTCTGCAGGCTTTGCCAGGACTAGAATCCAGAGAGCCTGTTTGTACCTGTGTCAAGGCGAGCTCAGGAAACCTAATTAGCTGGTTTGGTGCTTTATAATTAGGTCCTTTAAAAGAATTCATAGGTGGTGATAATAGGCCATTTAGAAATCTGTTAAGCTTCGGGGGAAGTTTAAGGGAAACCTTGTAACCATGTGCACATTTGCTTTCTCTTTCCCTCCATGCCACTTCCTTCTACTTTTCTCTGTTCTTCCTGATTCTTCCTTCCGCCCTCTTTCCCCATCTGCATCCTCAGAGTTAGTCTGACTCCTCCGCTGTGCTAAATGCTGAGACCTTTTGATTGCCACTCCAGTCAGGCAGTGGCACACACTGATTCCATTAATCCTCCCTGCAGCCCTTGGAGCGGGGTACTGTCATTATCCCCATTTGACAGGTGAGGGCAAAAAGGTGGGACAACTCCTCCGAATCTACACGCCCTTAAGTAGCTGAGCTAGAAGTTGACTTCGGACAGTCTTGGCTCTTAATCCCTCACCGAGCCTCACTTTCCTCAGCCGGCATCACCCTGTCCATCCACGGCCCCCATCCTCCTTGCTCTAGTGCTTCCTGCCAGGCTGGCTGAGCTGAAGTTTTACAAATCACATTCCTGTTTTCTCAGAGAATTGGTGCCAGGGTTTCAGAGCTAACTTCAGATGAGTTTGTAATGGACAATGGCTTCTAATACATTTTGCTTCCCTAGCAACTCTTCTCACTTGGATTCCTGCCAAGGTAGTGGGGTGGAAGGAGCAGGTTGAATGCTTCTCTCTGCCTGCCTCCTCCATCCTTCCTCCCTCCTTCCTTCTTCCTCCTCCCTCCCTTCTTTTCTTCCTACCATCCTCCTTTCCTTCCTTCCCTATGCTGGGCCTAAGGAGCTAAAGATGAAGTCAGCCAGTTTCTAGCTGAGGAGCCTCCATATCTGCGTTAGACACCCCACCTCTGTCCCATCACCCTGTGTGTTTCCTTCAGAGTGCTTGTCATCGCATGAAATTCTCTCCAAGATTTGCTCACTTCTTCATTTACTTGTTTATTACCTATCTCTCCCCATCAGAATGCAAGGGCCATCGGGGGG
>NC_064814.1:35216688-35252388 GCF_023721935.1 Panthera uncia
GGGGAGAGAGGATAATGTCCATCTGTGGGACAGGACTTCAGCACCACTGACAGTTCCAAGACTTAGGTGCCCTGGCCCCTCTCGCCAGTCAGCTTTGCATAACCCGCCTCCTTCCAAGGAGGGGTCCATCCCCAGACCCCTTGGGCCCTCCCCAGGGAAGAGCTGGGGGCTGGATGTCAACTCCTCAAGCGCTGTAACCACCCCCAGCCCCCCCACTCCCGCACCAATGATGTATAGACTGACAAAGGACTTAATGCTGTGAATACATAAAGCGGCGGAGGCTTGGGCGGTGGAGGGTGACAGCTGCCCTTTTAATGCTTGGCTTTTTAAAGATCATGGTAGAGTTCAGAAAGTATAGTCATGAGGTTTAATGATTTAATGGGGACGACTGGGGAGCAAAAATAGTTACTGCGCCCTGGGGAAAAGTGACTCCTCATACATATTACTTTAGCCTAATGGCCTATAACGCCCTCCCCCCCGCGCCCACAGGGGGAGTCACGCTACATAGCCGCTGTAATACCGAATGGCCTGATTAAATGCATATTAAACAATACTAAATTGGGGAAAAAAAAGGCAGAGGCGGTGCTAAATGTATTTATTCCGTTCTGGGGTGGGGGGAGGATGTGGCTTCTCCTCTGGTGTTGGGTGGAAGAGGTCCTCCTTCTAACCTGCTTCTCAAAAGATGTGGTGCCCCAGTGGGATCCTGAGGGAGGTGGGAACCTTGGTTCTCTGGGAGGAGTTTATGGAGGGAAACACCTCCAAAAATGGGGGGACATATGAGGTTTCAAGGGTCCGAAATGCCAGGAGTAAGAAGGGCGAGCCAGACCCACCATCCCAAGAGAGACTACATGGTTCCCAGCTTGGAGACTTGTCCACAGAAATGTGGTTTGATTCAAAAAACCAGTCGTTTTTGAGAGGCTGCTTTTCTGTAGGTTCTGGGGGTACTCTGTGGGGAGCCCAATGGGATGGCCTCTTTACCTGTAAACCATTTCCCCACAACCTTCCAACCATGATCACCAGTTTCTAAGATCTCTGGTTAGGCTAGAATGAGAATACAGCCTCAGTTCTCCAATGTACCTGCATTCTAGAGACCATAAATGTGGATTAGAGTCACTTGGGGAAGTTAAAATGCCAGGGTCTTGGGGTTATATCTCAAGAGATTCTGATTTAATTGGCCCTGATGCAGCCCAAGTGTTGGTGTTTTATAAAAGCTATCCAGGTGATTCCAATGTGCATCCAAAGTTGAGAATCACTTCAGTGGAGTGTCAGAGCTGGGAGATTCTTTGGAAAACACCTGGTTAAAGTTCTTTATTCACAAATGAGGAGTTAATGCTCAGAGAGGCCATGACTTTTCCAAGGTCCATAGGAATGGACTAGGCTCTTGTTTGCCAGCCCAATGCTCCCTTCCTTTCTTATGGTAGAATGAACAGGGCCAGTGTCAGGAGCAGTGACTATGAAAAGTCAGCATCCTGGCTCTGTAACTGTCTGCCCCTGACAGAACAAAGCCAAACATGAGCCAGGTAGACCTAAGACAGCATCTCCTCCACTGGGCTCAAGGAAGAGGGATTCTTTGGTCACTCAGCCCTGTCTGAGATGCTAACACACATGGGTCTTCTGATCCCAAGAACCTTCCAGATTACCTATCTGGCCTCAGGTACCCTATGTCCTGCTGACCTATTGGCATGAAGAACATGGACCGTGGAGCCAAGCTGCTTAGATATAAATCTTGGACCTGCCATTTATTATTGGTGCAGCTTTGGGCAAGCTAATCCGTATGTGCTTCAGTTTTCTCATCTACAAAATGGGATATGAAAGTACTGACCTCATAAGGTTGGTGTAAGGATTAAATAAGTTAATACATGTAAAAGTACTTAGAACAGTGTCTGGCATGCAGTAATTGTTATGTAAGTGATAGCTATTGTTGATTTAACATTTTAAATGTGTCTCCCTTGAGGCCCCTATCACAGACTGAAATTCATTAAATTGTTTGTGTACTTATATATGCTATTAAAATTTCTCAAGGATGGATTCTAGGGTCTGTACCTCAGGGATTTTTTTTTCTCTTAGGTCCTGAGTGGCTCAGGTCCTGGTCAGGACCCAGGTAAGATCAGATGTTGCCTTTCCCCGAAGAGGAGAAGAAAAACTTTGAAGCTTGGATGACGATGGGGTAAGAAGGCCAGGAATGTAAAAACCCAGTTCTAGGCAGCATGCCAGGATGAAGGCTCTGCCTGTCCTCTTAGAGTGTTTGAGACAGTTCAGAGTACCGACGTAGATGGTGATGACGGCTAGACTTAAAAAAGCCCACTGGTGAGTGAGTAATAGAGCCCTGCCGGTTAAGCGTCTGACTTCGACTCAGGTCACGATCTCGCGGTCCGTGAGTTTGAGCCCCATGTCGGGCTCTGGGCTGATGGCTCGGAGCCTGGAGCCTGCTTCCAATTCTGTGTCTCCCTCTCTCTCTGCCCCTCCCCCATTCGTGCTCTGTCTCTCTCTGTCTCAAAAATAAATAAACGTTAAAAAAAAATTTTTTTTTAATTTTTAAATAGAGCCCTGCTTCTGGCTTCCTGGTGGTAATACAGAGGAATGGGTTGTGCATGAGTGTGCATTCATCTTTTTACTTGCCTATAGCCTAACTTTGTTGAGATACAATATTATTTCCAACCAGGCTGCTGGATGCAGGGATACGGGCCCAGAAACCATCCAAGGCATGGGCTACAGTCCACAGTGCTCTTCACCTGCTCCTGGCAATCACCTGCCCCTTGTGCCTTGGGGAGAATGACTTCGGGGAAGACACAATCTTCTCAGACTAGCTTCTCTACTTTGGGTTGTGTGATATACAGGACTCTCTCAGAGTGGCCTTTCCTGCCTCATCTCTAGTAATGACCCTTTCCAAGCCTTCTGTCCTGAACAGCAGAACACTGTCCCTCATTGGTGTTTCCCTTAGATACCTCTAATCTCGGGGCACCTGGCTGGCTCAGTCAGTGGAGCATGTGATTCTTGATCTCAGGGTTGTGAGTTTGGGCCCCATGTTGGGTGTAGAGATTATTTAAAAATAAAATATTTTTTTCTTATTTATTTATTTATTTTTATTATTTTTTAATATGAAATTTATTGTCAAATTGGTTTCCATACAACACACAGTGTTCATCCCAACAGGTGCCCTCCTCAATACCCATCACCCACACTCCCCTCCCTCCCACCCCCATCAACCCTCAGATTGTTCTCAGTTTTTAAGAGTCTTTTATGGTTTGGCTCCCAAAAATAAAATATTTTTTAAAAAGTTACCTCCAATCTTGGCTCATCAAATTCTGCCCACCCTGCAAAGCCTAGGTTGAATACCATTACCTATAGCAAGTGTCCCCTAATGGAATGGGCTTTCTCTGTCTTAACCACTTTATAGTGTTTATACTTCTGCCTCTGACTGCTTTTATTACAAACTGCATTGTACCATAGTTACCTGGGCTCTTCCTGGCTCAGCCGTATACTATACTATACTCTATGCTTCTGGAAGGCATGGGGCCTTGCCTAACCAATCTGTGTGTACCCCACTCTGTAAAATTGAATGCAGAATTTATCCCAGAATTAGCATATATTGTTAAATGTATGAAGGGTTGAGTGAATGAGTGTCTTCTTACTTATCAAACCTCACATTAAGTAAGAATGCATGAGGGGTGCCTGGGAGTTAGCGTCTAACTCCTGGTTTTGGCTCAGGTTATGATCTCATGGTTTGTGGGATTGAGCCCCAAGCAGGGCTTGCACTGGGCATGGAGCCTGCTTAGGATTCTCTCTCTCTCTCTCTCTCTCTCTCTCTCTCCCTGCCTCTCCCCCCACCACTCAAAATAAATAAATAAACTTTTTTAAAGAAAAAAAAAAAGGATGCATGAATTAGCTTTCCTAGACCTGGTCAGAAAGGCTTGGAAGGGGTGGAAAACATCCTACCAGGGGAGTAAGTGGCAGAAAGCCCTCAGTTCCAACCCTAGACCATGCCTTTGGGGGAGGAAAGGGGAAAGGAAAATTGATTGATTCCTCCTTCTTATTCCACAGACACTCCTCCACACACTCACACACTGTCACACATACAGACTTCACTACCTGCCTTCCTACCTTTTTCCTCCCTCAACTGCATTTTAAATAAATGCCCATTAAAAAAATCCTCCTCTTCCCATCACTACATGAGCCAGACCCTCCCACCCCCAGGTCCCTGATGCTCTTAGATTTTCCTGCTGCCACGTTCCACCCTGAGCCATGTCTTCTAGTATTTTGCTTTCAAATTGTGTCTCCTGCCATTTGTGCCACATTTAAAATGCTAACAGTACAGAATGTCATTTACAGAACCGGGGCGTTTGCTCCGGAAAATTAATTTGACTTATTCCTTCTGCCTGTTCCTATCTCCAGGCCAATATTATGCTACTCATTCTACAAGAGTAATACTTAATGAATAGGACTATTAATAATGTCAAGGTCCGCGGGGGCCTGGCGGCTAACGGATAGGCGTAGACGGAAGGAACCCATCACCTGACTCCTGGTTTAATGTCCCATGAAAATATCAGGCACTGCAGTGTAATTATGGAGCAGGGAGAGGCGAGTGGATGACGACCCAGAGTTTCTTAAATATTTTTCAAATTAGTTGATGCTTTTCCTTTTGGGGTGGAGGATGCTTGTCTTCCCCCACCCCCACCCATTTTTAGTTCTGGTATAGAAGAGGAGGCGGACTTGTTTTTATTAAACACACATACACACACACACACACAGAAAACAATGTAAAATACAGAGATGCTAACAGCTGCTCTCACCCCAACATGTTGAGACACTTGGGTATGAGAGGGAGAAGGACGGCTTTTGGGTATGAGAGGGAGAAGGTTTTCATTTATTGGAAAAAAAAAAAGAAAAGTAGAATGAGATAATCTGATTTACAAAGAGAACCCCAATGATCCTTCTTTCTTCCATTCACCTCCCCCTTCCCCAGTACATGCAGAGTCACAGAGCTAACAGGCGCTTCTAGGGAGAATGTGAGTCCCCTGCAGGCCTAGACCTCCCCTCCCCATCCCCACTACCCACAGTCCTAAATACACATGGAGAGGGAAGAACATCCCTTGGTATACTACTTCTTCTTTGCTTGAAGCCTGATTTCTTTCAAGCTCTGAGATTGTGGTCCACATGGCCGCTTTTATAGAAATGGATCAGCAGTGTTGGGCAGGAGTGTGGGGCAAGGGAGGGACGGGGGGGACAGGACTGGGGGTGAGGGACTTGGGGTGTCAGTCTCACCTCATGTGTAGAAAGGGGATGAGAATATCTGTCATTCAGGATAGCGGTGAGGCCATGAGATAATGGGCATGAAGGGCCTGGGGCTGTGGCTGGCACATGAAGGGGGCTGATAATGTTAGTTTTTTTGTCCAGTTCACAGATGGCACAGTCAGTCTCAACCAGGCAGGAACCAAGCATCTCTCCTTGGTGCAGGGGTGAACAAAGGATACACACCTCTTGCCTGGGGAAGACTAATGTATGGGAGCTTTCAGTGTAGTATGGGAACCCCTGCCCTTTAGGGGTCCCCATACTCCTATGAAGAAGTCATAACTCCTGGGTCTTAGTCAGGCACTTAGTCTTGTGGGAGAGACTCAGCTTCTGACCTGAGAGACTTCTGGTTTGTTGGAAGAACACCTGTTCTTGAGGGGATTCCAAGGAACCATAGCACCTATTGTGGGTGTGTGTGTGTGTGTGGGGGGGAAGTCTTATGAGAGAGCTCCAGCCTCTTACCAGAAGGGAATAGAGAAACCCAGCTTCTGATTAGGGTGGAGGCCTTTGAATCTGGTCAGGGAAGCTGAGCTCCTACTCTTGAGGAAACCCTAGTCTGATAGAGGAGACACAGACTCTTGGTGGGGGGCTCCCTGTTTGATGGTGGAGACAATTCTCACCCAGGGAGCTCTAAATCTGGTGATACATGTCTAATCCTGACATAGTAAAATCCCAGTCTAATGGGGGAGACAAAGTACCTCTTGGAGAGATTTCAGTCTGATGAGACCAAAGAAAGCCCCTCTGATGGGAGGTACCAGAAACCATCTTCAGACCATCACAGACCTCTTGGCTTTAGGGAGTGCCAATATGATCAAGAAGACGCTTTTTTTCTGCAGTAACAGATCTCCCAGTCTTATTGAAGAGACATAGAACCCACTCTGGGACAGCTTTACCCTGACAGGGATGGTGGGGCAAGTAAAGGCAGGCAAACTGCTGAAATCCCAAAGGAGAATCACACACCATTCAGCTTAGTTGGGGGGAAATCAACCCAAGCCCATCAACATGGTAGATACCCTGGGAAGCTGAGCCTGCCAAACTGGAAGCCTGGCCGGTTGGCTGCTTTCCTCAGTGCCTGGATGCTCCCTTTTCAGCACCACGGGCAGCGGCCACACTGCGGGCTGTGCACCACGGTGCTGCTCTCGCGCTGGGTGGGCTTCATGACCCGGCCAGTCTGCGTGTCTCTCCGCCCACAGGGACCCCAGGCTTGAGGGGCAGGCGTCCAGGGTGAGTGAGAGGCTATGGGGCGCCTCCCTCGCGCCTCTCTCCGTGAGTATCTGTCTCCCCCATGCGTCCACAGCTCCTAACAGAGGCGTCAGGAGTGCGTGTCAGCATCTCCCTCCTGCGCGTCTGGGCCAGCTCCTGATCCCACGAAAATGAGGGGACATTTACCCCATCTCCTCTCCCACTCCAGGGTTAGAAAAGGTCAAGCCTTCCTCTTGGGGTCAGAAGGACTGGTCTCTCTGAAGGCCTAGGGGTGTTTGTGTGTGTGTGTGTGTAAGGGTGTTGCTTTGAACAGTCATCTTACTATTCATGTCTTCTTGGGACACTTGCAGGGCTGACTGGGAGGGGAACAGCCTCCTGAGCTCTGCTTGCCCTGCACACAGGGTCGATATCAAGCCTGAGTCTACCTCTGATCTCAAATGCTCCCCATACCCCCCAATCTGGAACTGTGTGGGGGAAGAGTCTTAGGAGAATCTTGTGCAAGAACCCTGAGGGGCTCATCCCATGTCAACTTAAGATCAGGAGATCAGGGCCTCTATAGTTACTCTGTGTCCAGGCTTTCCTCCTCATTTTGTCTCCATCACATGGCCCTTACCATCTTCCACAAAAGACATGTTCGTGGCCCCTGCTGCTTTCTGCACCTGAATCTTAAGAGATCCAAGTGGTCCAACTAGATCCCTATTATTTCACTACTCATCCCCCAGCCTCTCAGAAGAAAGGTAAAACGTTGATGGACCTGGACATAGACACCCCATCTCCACTCCTGCCTCCATCCTCATAAAAGGCAAATATAGAATCAGCAAAAAGAAAAAAAAAAGGCCAAATAAAAAGTAATAAAGTAATCCAATTAATAATTATTCTGATGGACTCATCAGAATTCACAGCTTGGCCAAGGAAAGAGTAGAAGGAGGGGGTCAGGGAGGACAAACGTGGGGGGCGCCTTCTTGTCCCTCACCCTCAGGTGAGAGTAAAAGAGCCTCCTGCCAAGTTCTCGTTTTCTCGCTTGCTCCTTTTTTTTTTTATTTTTTTTATGGGGCATCCTGAGTGTAAAAAA
The DNA here is from genome assembly GCF_023721935.1 of Panthera uncia. NCBI lineage: Eukaryota > Metazoa > Chordata > Mammalia > Carnivora > Felidae > Panthera > Panthera uncia. Next base: position 35,224,253 of record NC_064814.1, read on the forward strand.
TATGACTTGCCTTTATGGTGCTCCAACAGGAATGAAGCTATAAAATTATGAACAGTTTTTATGACGGCTATTCGGGGGATGCTTTTATATTGATGGTATACAGCCTGAATCTGTCTTTTTTGCATCCCACCCCCCTTCCCTGGGTGGGGAGGGGAAGTCTGTGTAACTATTTTTCATGCATTTAATATATTAATTATCCGGTAAATGCTCCCCAGGCTGTGCTCGGGACATTGGAGAGTGACAGGTTCTCAGCGAGCCTCCAAAGGCAGCGCATCAGCCTGCAGTGTATTATGTCGGCGAGGTCAGGGTGGGGTTAATGTAACTTTTTATTTGCTGATTTTTCATAGGCGGGAGCAAAGCTGGGATGGAGGGAGGGAGGGAGAGGGAGGGAGAGAGGAAGGAGGGGAGGGAGGAGAAGGTGCCAGGAGAGCAGAGATAATGGTGAGGCAGATCTCTCCACCCCCAGTTCACCTCTGTCAATGCCAGGAGGTTTGATTAGGTAGGAAAGGAGCAGTGGCCTCTCCTGGCTGGCTCTGTCTCCCAATGACACACATCCCTTGTGACACTTTTGAGCGCTCATTGCTGCTGCTTTCACTCTATGCTATGGGCTCGGTTTCGCTATTTGACTCCTCCTTACTCTGTGAAAGCAAAACCCAGGATCTTGAGCCTGGAAAAAACCTATAAGGTTACATGGGGAGTGTCTGGCTGACTTCGGCTTGCAGCTCTCAGATGGGTACTTGTACACAGACACTTGCACACTGCCATGTGGACTTGTGCACACACATGGCTTTGTCATATGGTTTGCACTGTCCCTCATGCTCTCACACATCAAATTCTCACATAGACCCCTTATCTATTCACAAAGTACAGCTTCTGTTGATTAAATAAGGGGAGCAAGAAATGGGTCCCACTGGCCACAGTTTCTTATCTCTGTCATGACACCAGCTGCCTTGTGTCTAGAGCTGAGACCCCGTCCACCCTGCAAGAAAGAAAAACCGCAAGACAATCAGCACAATTACCGCCAGGGTAAGGGGTGGTCCACAGTGCCAAATGCCAAGGTCCTCCCTGAGTCTGTGTGTGTTCCAGGTCTCGTGAGGGTGAAGGTTGTTGCTTGGACCAAAAGGGGACCTCTCTATCCTTGGCCTCCTGCCCCTGGCCCTCCATCTGCCAGCCCCAAGAGGGCAGCACAGCTAGGTCTTCTCTGCTTTTACTAGTCTGTGATCCTGAGTACCTGACTCCTGGTCCCCCAATATTTGGAGCCTCTATTTTTGCTTTTGTACATATTTAAATATAAAAATTTCTAATCACTCATAAAAGTATAGATATTGTTATTATTATTATTTTGTTGGTATAGATACTTTTGTGTGTCAAGGCAGCACAAAGGCTGCTCTTGCTGAACCAGGAGTCCAGGTGCTGGGGTTCAGGGCCTCAGCTCTGCTTAGAGGTGTTGTGTGATGTCCCCTTTTTCCTTCACCAAAGATGGTAGGAAGGGTGAATACTTCTGAGACCCCACAGACCTAGCCATCCTTGTCCCGGGTGGCACTGAAGCCAGTGTGTGTGTATGTATGTACGTAGGAATGAGCCCTACCCCTTTCCAAGGAGAGAAGTTACGAATTTGAGTCCTAGAGATATAGATATGAGTCTGAGTTCAGGTTCTTGCGTTGCTACTTCTTGCTTTATGATCTGGGGAGAGTTTCTTCACTGCTTTCAGGCTCAGTCTTCCCATCTGTTTACTGGGGGGTAATTACATTGGGAGTGAAACCTTATAGGAATGTTGTAAAGAATGAAGAAGTTAATACGTGTAAGGTGCTTCGTTCAGTGGCTCTTATAGACACTTTTGCTATTGTTATCATCAGGATTATTATTTAGATTCTACTCATTTCCACCTACCCATATTATCTACAACCCAACCTCTATGAGACACCTACCCCTCCAAAGATTTGCAAATTCTTCATTGCAAGTGACTATTTCCTCTTAGGCACTTGGTCTGAGTTGTGGCATATTGTGAATAGGTATATATGGTGATATCCAGTTATGGTCCAAACATCCCAGCAGGCTTAGCACGCATCTGCCTTTGTTATTTATTTATTTATTTATGTATTTATTTATTTAAATTAATTAATTTATTTTTTAGAGAGAGAGAGAGAGAGAGGGAGGGAGAGGGAGAAGCAGAGAGAGGGAGAGAGACAGAGGAAACAAGAGGGGAGGGGCAGAGAGAGGGGAACAGAGGATCCAAAGCAGGCTCCGTGCTGACAGCACAGAACTCGACACAGGGCTCGAACTTGTGAACTGCGAGATCATGACCTGAGCTGAAGTCAGATGCTTTAACCAATTGACCCATCCAGGCACCCCTGCCTTTGTTATTTTAATAAGCTAGCATAGGGCGGAGAATGAAAGAGCCACCATCACTGGCACCTGTTGAGAGCTGAGGGTGTCATGTGTATTACCTGTTTTATTTTTCCCAGTGACCACAGAAGTATATAATATTAAACTATCTCACTGGTGAGGGGCCTGAGGATCAGGGACATTCAGTCAATGACATGCCAGCCTGAGGTCATCCAGCTGGTAAGAACTATGGTCAGGATTCAAGGACACCCTACTCTGAAACTCGTGTTCTTCCCATTCCCTCAGGCTGCCTCTCACTCTGTTTTTAAAATGATACATCAGACAAAAGCAGTGATAATCCGGCAAGTATACGTGCCTACAATCTGGTGGGCACTGGTGAGGGGCTTATAAGAAAGAGATGTTGTTGCTGCCCTGGTGGAGTCTGGAGGACTTGAGGGAGATAAGATTTATTTTATTTTATTTTATTTTATTTTATTTTATTTTATTATTTTATTTTATTTTAACATTTGTTTATTTTGAGAGAGACAGAGACAGTGTGAATGAGGGAGGGGCAGAGAGGGAGGGAGAGAGAGAGAATCCCAAGCAGGCTCCATGTTGTCAGCACAGAGCCCAACGTGGGGCTCAAACCCATGAAACTGAAACCATGAGATCATGACCTGAGTCAAAACCAAGAGTCAGATGCTTAACTGACTGAGCCACCCAGGTGCCCCAATAAGACATTTAGTAATAGAAATAGTTGTGGTACCCCTATTACTACTGTGCTACTAATAACAGTGTCAGCAACAACCAGAATAATTCTTGTGTAGTCTGTGGTGGGCATTTTCCCCAGAACATTATCCCACAAAGACTTATTTTATCCTTATACCCTCACAAGATAGGTACTGTTATTACCTACTGGTCTATAGATGAGGAAACTGGAGGGCAGAGAAGTGAAGGTGCAGAGAGCTTGCCCAACTAGCAAGTGGAAGATTCTGGAACCAAGACAGGCTGACCCCAGAGGTGAAACTCTTAAGCTTGTAACCTGTCATGTGCCAGAGACCTGTCTTTTCATAGGTCCTTCACCAGTTTGGGATCCTTATTCCCATTTAAGTGTATATATATTTTGAGCCCTTAAAAATTTGTTTTATCTGGGTGCAAGCATTTAATAAAGTATTTTAAGTGTCATGTTTCTCATAATAATGGTTCTAAGAATAGTAGTTAACATTTGAGGATCTACTATGTCCCAGGCATTGTGTCAAAGGTTTTACCCTACATTACCTCATTTAAAAAAAAAGTTTGTTTATTTTGAGAGAAAGAGCACGTGTGCGTGTGCACATGTGAGTGGGGAAGGGGCAGAGAGAGAGAGAGAGAAGGAGAGAGAGAATCCCAAGCAGGCTCTGCACTGTCAGTACAGAGCCTGGCATGGGGCTGAATCTCACAAACAGTGAGATCACAACCCGTGCCAAAATAATTGAGTGAGCCACCCAGACGCCCCTACATTACTTCATTTAATTTTCTCAACAACCTCATGAGGTGGGTACTGTGATTATCCCCATTTTGCAGACGGGAAACTGAGGTTTTGAAGAGGTTAAGCAATTCGCCCAAAGTTACACAATAGGTGGTAGAACCAAAACTAAAGCACAGGCAGTCTGTCTCCAGAAGCTTGAGCTAATAATTCAAAGCTCCTAATAATAAGGAAGAAGCTTGTAGAGTCAAAGGCATCAGTCAGGTGCCTGTTGCCTCCCTCCATCCCAATTGCACACTCCCCCACTTCCTCTCTCCTCCTGAGAGAGCTATGAGGTAGGGTTTTCCCAGAAACATAAATATACATACAGATTTTTTCCCCATGAATGTGATCATTTTGTTGTATTATTCTATAGGTTGCTTTCCCCTCCCCCTCATTTGATGTCAGTATATGTAGATCCATTTTATTCTTTTGACTTCTAATATTACCCAAATTCTCCCATTGATGGACATGTGGGTTGTTTCCAATTTTTAAATATTGAATGTAATGAGCAGTGCTTCTCGGAGCATTCTAATACAGGCATTTTATGTCCATGTGCTCAATACCTACAAGTGGAACTGTTGAATGGAACAGAATGTGCCTTTAAAATGCTTATAGCTGTTGCCAAACTGTCCTCCAAAAGAGCTATATGCTCTCCATCCCAAGCATGAGATGATGCCCATTACCTTATAGTCTTGCCACTAATAGCTATTATACCTCTTTTATTCCTCATTTTTCTTTAGCTGACAATATGAAAAAAAAAAACTTTGTTGTTTTAGTTTCCTTGATTACTACTGAGACTGGGGAACTTAATATTTATTTGCTATTTTTTCTATCTTCTTTGCCCCTTTTACATCTCATCTATGCATAGCCTTTGCCCATCTTTTTATTGGGTTGGGGACTTAAAGTTTTTTAAACATTATTTTTCTGAGTATGAAGGTAACACATTCTAAAGAAGAACATTAGAAACAGACAATCATAAAGGAAAAATAGACATCACATATAAGCTCACCACCCTGAGATACCACTTGACAACATATTGATGCATTTTTGCCACTTTTTTTCCTATGCACATATATGTGCTTCTTACCCTCACTCTTAGCATAGCATGGTATATACAATCTTGTACTCTTTTTCCCACTTGACATTTTAAAGGGCACATTTCCCTGTGTTGTTAAATATTTTAAACACAATTTTCATGTTTGCTAGTATTGATCAGATTGACATGTCAAAATTTACTGAACCATTATTCTAATTGCTATATAGGTTGCTTCCAGTTTTTCACTATTATAAATAATGCTATAGTGAACATCTTTATACATAAATCTCTGCCCCCATCTCTGATTATTTCCTTAGGATAGATTCCTTGAAGTGGAATTACTGGGTCAAAGGGTATAAATTTTTAAAGATTTTTGATCCATATTGCCAAATTGCTTTCTAGAAGGGTTATATCGATTTACATCCCCACTAGCCATGTAGGAGACATACATTTGAGTCCACACATTATAATTAAAAAACAAACTTTTCAATTGGGAGGTAATTGTATCTCATTATTGTCTTAATCATCATTGTCTCTTGCAGTGACGTTAAACATATTTTCTATACCTCTCAGCCATGAATTGTCTGTCCATGTTCTTTGCCCACTTTCTATTGGACTTATTTTCTCCATTTTTTTAGACAAAGAAACTGAGGCTCTGAGTAGTCAAGTAACCTGCCCACAATTACACAGCTGGCAAGAGGCAGAGCCAGAATCCAAACCTCTCCTACTCCAAATCCCCAGCTCTTGTACCATGCTCTTTCTCCTTTGCTCTAGAGCAAGAGAATGCAAACCACTGCTCAGCCTGCTGTTTTTGTAAATGAAATTATTGGAAACCAGCCATGCCCATATATGTACTATCATCTGTGGCTGCTTTTGCACTACAATGGCAGAGTCTCATAGTTCATATGTGGGGCCATATGGCCCACAAGGCTAAAGTATTTACTATCTGGTTTTACAGAAATGTTTCACAGAAGATATTTGCTGACCCCTGATCCAGAGCAACGCCGTATGCCACATTTAGTAACAGCCACAGTTTAAAAAGAAACAGGTGAGGGGCTCCTAGGAGGCTTAGTTGAGCATCTGCCCTTGATTTCAGCTCAAGTCATGCTCCCAGAGTCGTGGGATCGAGCCCTGCGTTGGGGTCTGTGCTGAGCGTGGGGCCTGCTTGGGATTCTTTCTCCCTTGCCACTCTCCCCCGCTCATGCACTCTCTGTCTCTCTCTCTCTCAAAAAAAAAAAGAAAGAAAAGAAAAAAACAGGTGAAACTGATTTTGAGTATACTTTGCTTAATATAATGAAGATATTATCATTTCAACATGCAATCAATATAAAAGTTATTAATGAGATATTTTATAATTTTTTGTACTGTCTTTGAAATCTGTTTTGTATTTTGTACTTAGAACACATCTCCATGCAGACTAGCCAAATTTCAAGTTTTCAGTAGCTACTTATGACTAGTGGCTTACCACATGGGACAGCGCAGCGTGAAAGCCCCAATTTTTTTCATCTCTGAAATAGAAACAATGCTAATATTCACTTCACAGGGTTGTTGCAAGACTTGAATGAAAGGCTATATGTGCGCGCAGTTTGTAAGGCACTGCATACATGCAATGGGCTATGATTATAATCATGGGGGATCCAGGGATGCTTTGTCTTACTTGCTGAAGGATGGGTAGGAATTTGATAGGCAGTGAAGGTAGTTGTTGCCAAGGATAGTTCAGATGATCACACACATACACACATACCACACATTTTTGTTTCTTCCCTTCACCGGCTCAGTGTCTCCTGCATAGTAATTGGCTTCAAGAGGGCGACAGTTATGCTCCCTGAGTCCAGGAGAGACTCTTCCATTAATTTCTTATTAATTCCTTATATGCTCCATCATTTCCTGTGGGCTGTGCCCATAGCCACTGGAGGTATCTGCCTCTGAATCACCCTGCTTGCTCTCCAGCAGAATTAAAATTTGGCTTTTTAAAATTTACTACTTCATTCATTCATCAAACATTTATTGAATACCTATTGTCTACCAGCTTCTGCAGTGAGAATTCTTATTTTATAAAGGATTTTCTCAAAAGAGACATTTGCAAACAAAGTCATGGATATTGAAATGGAAAAACAATGAAGAGGAAAATGTGTTTAGGCATAGAGCTGATGTAACATGAAATTATGCTCTGAGCTTCTCGGCAACCAGGGCAAAAAGGGAAATATATCGGATTACATCATTTCCAATCTGGGAGGCTGGGATTTTATTTGGAGAAAGAAATTGGCTGAACCAATTTTATCTGGGAGAAAAAAAAGTACGCCACTGTTTTTCAAGAGAAACAAACTGTTCCCTGGTACTACATTCAAACAGGCAGGCATCACCCGAGGCACTGCTCGGGGACTTGGAGCAGCATAATGAACAAAGCCCTTCCACTGCAAATTTACAGCAGGTGCAGCCCTGATCTTCATGTGGCTGTTTCTTGTATCTGCCCTCAATAAAAGCCGAGGGCACAATGTGAAACCTCAGACTCAATGAAGGCGATCCTGCAAGAGACTAACCTAATGTGGTCCAGGTATGTGGTTTTCTAGGGATTTAGTTGGAAGAAGGAAAGGGTTTAGAAAGCGCACTGGAGCATATGCCCCTGCTGTCTGTCAGATCCAGTCCGTCCTATTCTTTTCCTGGGGTGGGTCCTCGTCATTTCCTACCCCCTTCCTGGTCTGCCTCCAGACTCTCCTCCACCTGGCAGCCTGTGATCTTTTTAATACATAGACCCTATCGTCACCCCCATAGTCCACAGGCTTAAAATCCATCAATGACCCAAGTGGTGGGATTTGGGGTGAATTTGTTTGCTCTCAGCTCGGAATTTTTGTCATTGTTTGAATTTTTTATAACAAGTGTGGATAATGCTTGTAAAAACAATAGAAAAAAAATCTGGATCAAGATACCCAAATGTGCCAAGATTCTAATAGTGGTTAATTCTGGATGGGGTAGGGGGGAAGGGGACTGTGGTTGTTGTCTTTGTTCTCTATACTTAAGTATATTTTTAAAGTAAAGAAAAAAATGACGAATGCTTCCTTGTTGCTTTCCCATTGCCTGGCACCCACCCGTTTCTCTTCTGTGCTCTGACAGTTTCCTTTGCATAGAAACCACATTTATTAGGCACCTACTGTGTGCTAAGCACTGTTGCTAGGCACTTTAGAAAAATACAAATATTACTGCATTTACTATATCACATGTTGGATCCATCTCATGGATGAAGAAACTACAGTTGTGGGGCCACAGGCTGGAAGTGACAAAAGTATGATTAGAACCTGGGCAGTGTGAAGCCAGAGTCTGAGTTTTCCTTTACATCACTGTCTCCTCTTTAACACATTGGATCTTTTCCCTCTTTCTTTACCATAACATAGTACTTGGCATATTCCGGGTGCTTAATAAAATCTCTATTATTGAATGAAGGTATTTCCTAAATATCACTTCTGTGTTAGGATATTTCTGAAATGTTTATTGATTTTTTTCTCCCCTCCTAGCTGCCCCTCCTTCTGCCCCTCAATAGCATTGCCTCCATGGAGGGATGGGACAGGGCAGAGGGTGGGAATCATGAGGTTTGGACTTCTGTCTTCAAAGCCTCAGGCCCTCAAGGGAATGGACCAAATTTCCTGGTTGAGAGTTGAGGCTTTGCTCTACCTCAGAAGATGAGGCCTGAGCCCAGGAAGACCCCTGAGAACTAAGAGGGCTTGGCTGAGAGGTGGGTCCAGGAAGCTGGTATCTAGATGACTTCGTGGAGAATCCCATGCCCAGATAAAAGGAATGGAGTCACTTAATATGCCTTCCATCATGGCCTGAAAGAGCACAGAACTGAAGGTGCTACTTGGGCAAGAAAGAGTGTCCTCTTAGGGGCTGTCTGGGTGGACTGATACCGTGGTGGATTGCCTGGCTCCTCCTTGGCCTTGGCACTTCGTAAGGCCCCTGTGATTTAGAAGTAAGTCTAGGATAAGGACAAGAGCTGGAGAAAACCCAGAAATGCCTGAGACTGAATGAGGGATGAGGATTCAGAATGGAAATGAAATCGCATTAAAGAAAAAGTTTTAGGGGCGCCTGCGTGGCTTGGTCGGTTAAGCGTCCGACTTCAGCTCAGGTCACCATCTCGCGGTCCGTGGGTTCGAGTCCCGCGTCGGGCTCTGGGCTGATGGCTCAGAGCCTGGAGCCTGCTTCCGATTCTGTGTCTCCCTCTCTCTCTGCCCCTTCCCTGTTCATGCTCTGTCTCTCTCTGTCTCATAAATAAATGTTAAAAAATAAAATAAAATAAAGTTTTATCTTAATACTTTATTTTTTTTCAAGTAAACTCTATACCACACGGGGCTCGAACTCATGACCCCAAGATCAAGAGTGGCATGCTCTACCGACTGAGTCAGCCAGGCGTCCCATTTTTATCTTACACTTGAGACTGAGTCTTTGGACTGAGATGTTTACTGACTGCCCTCAGCTGGGCATTTGCTCTGGGCTGGAGAAATACATTCCCAAGGCCTCACTTCCTCTGTGCAGAAGGAGGCCTTGAATTTCAATTCATACATTGAGGATGGGGGGTGGTTCTCAGGCTTTGGAACCCAGAAGAGTGGAAGACATCCTAAGACAAAAGTTAAGGAGATGGATCAACCTTCTCCTCACCTGGAAGGTCTCCCCTCCTGTGTGTGCAGGTGGACCAGAGGGCCCCCTTGTGGGCAAACTCAGGGTTTCCCCTCAAGATAGGGCTTTTTTGTACCCATCATGCTCACAAACAGGAACTTGATTTAGACCTGCAATTCCACGCTATCGACCATGATAAGAATGATCTTGGCCTGAAAAACTTTCAGAGCAGATATGACTGGTTGCCCATATCTGCATCATTAGTGCCCCCGTGGACCGTCTCCTTCTGAGCAGCACTGCTCCCTGGGGACCTTCAAGATGAGTGAGCCGTGAAATGGCCACCCAGAGGATAAAAAAGTGGGGGGGTGCTGCTGAATGAAGTTACTTACCAGTGACCCTTTGCATTTGAGCCTATACCTGTCAAGAACGATGAATTTGGCCTTGCCATGGTTAATGCTGTCAGAGCTTGGGCTGTGGGGGAAGGAAGGACACCACCAGTGGGCTAACAGGGTGGCTGCAGCGTGGTGAGAACATCACTTAGCTCTGGTTCAAGTTTCAACTCTGCTCCTGCCAGCTTGGGTTAGGCCACCACTTCCCCTTTCCGAGCTTAGGTGCCCTCATCTGTTGGAAATGCCTACCTTACGTGATTGTGGAGAGGGCACTTGGGAAGCTCCCCATGGCTTCAGCTAAGGATCTCTCATCCTATTTTATTACAGCAGCCTCATCCAGTCTTAGCAGCAACCCCGTGTCATACATGGAAATCCCCTTATCCCATGAAAATGGTGTGATTCAATGCAATTAGAATAAGGAGGGACTTGGGGACAGCCACTAGTGGTTTTGCTGCAGCTGGAAAGCAAGTGGCCTCTTTACTACCAGGAAGCCCTGGGTGTCTCCCAGCCTAGCTGCTCACCAGGCTGGCTGCATCTTCTGTTTGAACCTATGCCTTCTACAAAACTAAATATTCCATACTTTGGGCTCTTCCCCTGGGGTGTGGGGAGGTTGATGTTAGTTGTGGGCCCATTCAGAACAAATTAGCTTTGAGCCTGGGATCTTTTGTCTTAGTTGGAATTTTCACAGCAAGAAACCCACTGGGGTGACAGCCTTTCCTGTACATTATCTCATTCAATCCCCAGGACACTCTGATGATGTAAGCCAAGTAGGCATTATTTTACCTTTTAAATATCTCTCTATCCTGTCCACATCTCTCCAGTGCCTCTGCCTCCTTCCTGGTCCAAGCCACTGTCAATTCTTCTTAATCAGCTTTTTTGAGGCATAACATATTTAGTAAAGTGTGAGAACCATAAATGTGCAGTTTGATGAGTTTTTACACCAGTGTGACCACCATCCAGATGGAGATATAGAATGTTCCCAACAGGTTTCCTTCTCCTCCCTCACAGTCATTATCCTGCCCAAGGATGACAATGACTCTGACCACCCTTCTTAGAGAATCCCTTTGCTCATTTTTGAACTTCATGTAAATATCAGCTCCTATCATGTAAATAGGCACAGACAGTATGTCTTCTCTTCCATTGTGAGATCATCCATGTGGTGTATCAGTAGATCATTCTTTTTTCCTTGCTGTATAATGCTCCAGTGTGTGGCTATACCACAATTTGCCCATTCTGCTGTTGTTGGACATCTGGGTTGTTCTCAGCTTCTCACTGTTACAAATAAAGCTCATGTCTTTTGGTGGACCTTATTCTGGGCCATAGGGCACACCCATATTTAACTTTAATAGCTATTACCAAATGTTTTTTCCAAAGTGGTTGTACTAATTTACATTCCCACCGGCAGCGTGTGGGGGTTCCAGTCACTTCACACCCTTACTCACCCTTGGAATTGTCACTCTTTTAAATTCCAGCCATTCTGATGGGTGTGTAGCAGACTTTCATGGTGGTTGTACTTAGTGTTTCTTCGGTGATTAATGATGTCGGGCATCCATTCATTTGCTTGTTGCAAGCCACAGTTAACGCTCTCACAGAGCATTGGGAAGGACCTAGCTGACCTTTCTACTTTGGGCCTCTCTAATCTTGTCTGCCCAGTACATCTGCAGCAAGTGGTGTTCCTAACATGTAAGTTGGATCTTGCTACTGTCTTGCTTAAAACCCATCATTCTCTTGCCCTTTGGATCAAGGGCCAATCCTTGACCTGTCTCTACCTGCCCAGAACCCCTGCCCATCTCTGCAGCTTCATCTAGACCATTTTCCCTTCTTGTGCTCCAGCCATACTGGCCACCTTTGGGTGTGTGAGTTGTTCCCAGTTTGGGGCTATTAAAAATAAGCTCATATCTTTCTCCTTCTCCGCATTCAACACGTTCTATAGTTACATACTGATGTGACTACTTGATTGATGGCTGTCTCTGCCACAAGACTGTGAGCTTCATAGGAGAAAGCCTTATACTTGTCTCACTCATTATCGTATCTCTGGTACCTAATGTAGTGCCCAACATATAGTAAGTCCTCAATTAATAATTGTTGAATGAATAAATATGGCCTTAGTTTACAGAGGAAACAGTTGAGGCTCCAAGAGGAAAGGTACCTTTATTTGCATGCATGGGGCTAGAAGCCAGATTTCCTGATTCTTCACTGCTCTATGTGATGCTGGGCCCCACTGCCTCTGATAAAGCACTCTGCTGTCACTTTTGCACAATTCTAGTGTAAGGAGTGTACTATGTTATGATTATTGTCATATGATTATTGTTGCTGTTATCAGCTCCCCAGGACAGCTCCCAGAAGGCGGCGATGGGGTCTGTTTCGTTCACTTTTGGATCCTCAGCACTCAGTACAGTGCCTGGAATATCAGAGATGGTTAACATCGGTTAGGTTGCTAGTTCACTATTGGTTGAATTGAAGCATTATTAGTATGGACCAGTACAAGGAAAAATGTCGGCTCCTGCTAACAGCAGATGCTGTGGGACTGTCCACATGGTTTTATTTTGCTGGGATTTTATGGGACTGATTATTGCTCAAATTAGGAAACTTGGCGACAGGTACCTGGAAATCTGTCACAGTGCTAAATGGCATTCATTCGGACCTCAATAACTAACACTTCCTTGGGTTGCACCTAGGCAAGTCAGCTTTCATTTGCCCTCTTGGGAAAAGAGTTGGCTTGAACCAGGAAGCTGGAAACAAGAGGACACTCTAAAGGCCACAAGGCACCTACCAAAGAGGATTAGGACTTTGCTCATTGTTGGCAAGCAAATTGATGCTGCTCATTGCAAATGGATCTTATTTGCTCACCATCAAGTCTTATCTGTTCATCCAAGCGGGTCTTGCTGCTGCGCCGCTTGGCAGCAGATGGGTTCCAGGGATGGCGGTTCCATGGAAGTAATAAAGTGGCATTTCGTTTCCAATTGTCTCTCATTGAGACCTCTCGGTAATTCGGATTGATTGTCCTGTAGTCCAACGCAGGGACTGACTGAGTGAGGTTTGTCTGGGCCAGGATTTTTGTCACTGTCTCAGGAACTGAGTGATACATACAGTGAGGGGGTCCTGGGCTGCCCAGGGGACCCTGTCCTTTCCAGCCAGGGGCCAAGGCGTGTGAGTGATGTGAGGGGACACTGGAAGTAGCTTCCCGACTCCTGATGCATCCCCAGGAACAGGTCTGGAACAGTCCCCATCTCCTTGCCTCTGCTGTGACCATGGTCCTCAGAATTCCCAGTGGCTTCTGGCTTTGTGTACAATGGCAATGGCTCATCCATTCTCTACGAACCACCCAACTGGGAGTCCCAATGTGCTTCCAGTGGTGCAGCTCCCACGTTCTTGCTGTGGTCTGGACTGAGCTTGGGGTGCTCGCCTCTGGCAGAGCAGGTGGAGAAGCAATAGCTTCTTAATCCTGAGCTGTCTTATTTGTAGAACAGGGAGAGGCAGAGGTTCTGGGATGCCGAGGGCGAAGCTGGGGTCTAGCAGAGTACTGCATACCCCTCACACCAGTAGCTGAGCCACCAGCCAGAGTCTCTGCTCAGCTCAGAACCCTCCGGCAAGTCCTGTGTTTAAAGGCCCGGGGCCCTGCCCCTGGGAGGGAGGTCAGCCTTGTGCCCCCTCATCCCCTTCCCTTTCCATTTCTGTGTGTTTTTAGTTCTCCTCCCGGCCCTGTCTCTTCTCTCACCTCCCTTCCAGAGCCCCATCCCCTCAGACCCATCTACCCCTCAACCCCATCCGACTGCCAATTGAAAAGGCCTGGAAATAATGTGAAATAATATAGTTTATCACCCAGAGGCTGCTGACAGGCAGTGCGGCCACCTCTGAAAACAGGCAGGGAGGCTGGGAGGGCGAGGAAATTATAGGCTGCACAAAGGAGAAAAAGTTAAAGTGAGAGCTCCATAAAAGAAAGTGGAACTATTATACTGCAAAATGCCAACTCATTACAAAGCGGCCAAATAAGAGAGAAATACGGCGCTGCCTGTAATAGCAGTTTACAAGGGAACATTGTACAGCAACAGAAGAGACGCTGCTATAATTTGCTCTAACAACTCCAATTATCCCTTTTATTGATTTGGCAACACATTTAATAGGAGTAGCCACACCTCTTCTGTTACAAATCATTAAAGGTGTTGAACGGTGTAATTTTAAAATTGTCCTCCTACGGCTGTCAGTATGACAGCATAATTCCCCCTGATTTCGGCTATGTAAACACCGAGGCATGGTCATTTCCCCCCTTACAAGGCCGGTGATGTTGTCAGCCTGGGGTTTTTGTGCAGAAACATCCATTTAATACATATCTTTTTCCCCCAGCCGGCTCTCCTAATTGCATTGAGGTTTGGTTTAGTTGTTTGTTTTTTTCCCCCCTTTTCTCTCACTCTTTCCCTCTTCTTGTGATGGGGATAGTAGAATAGTAGAAAGAGAGAAATAAACAGGCTGTTTGGCCTTCTCTTTCTTCCCCGGCAGCCTTAATCGCTACATAAGTCTGCCGCCCCCGCCCCCGCACTTAATATCCGGACGGCAGGCCCTGCGCGCGCCGAGCACAGCATCCTGAGGCCACGGCCCGCGCCCCTCCGCCCGTGCGCCCCAGGGAGCGGACGTCGCGCACGCGCCTTGGGCAGAACTGGCGCGCGCGAGGCTGCAGAGCCAAGCGGCCAGAGGGGCAGGGGGAGGCCGGGCTGGCCCGCGCCGGGTTGACGTGGGGGTTGGGGTCAGGGTCAGGTCGGGGTCGGGGTCCGGGTCCGGGTCCGGATCTGGGTGGGCGAAAGGCCCGCGGGGTGCACGGGTTATGGCAGCATCGGAACAGCTGGGGCGAGGGATGCCCAAGGCTGGGCGGTAGCGGGGAGGAGAGGGCAGCGCGGCAGGGCGGGGACAGGTGGCTGGAGAAGCCCTGACAAGGGTGGAGGGGAGGGTGTGCCCTGATGGAGTCCTTTGTGGGGTGTTTACCCCAGGTGCCCCCCCCCCCCCGCCCACCTACTAGCTCCTTGGGGGAGTTTTGTGGGTTTTGTCAGGGCCGTAACCCAGTGCTTAGCTGGGTAAGGAGGCCCTCGGTTTGTTGAGGGGACAGGGAAACTCGGTGCTCAAGAGGAGCCTGAGGAAATGAGGTGACCCGAGGGCTGCTCAGGTAGTAGGAGGGAGGGAGCAGGGGCAGGGTGGCTGTTGGGTGTCTGATCCTATGCCGTGAGGTGGGGCTGTGTGGGGTGGCTGGGGCAGGCTTATGTCCCCCTTCTCTCCCCTAAGACCACACCCAAACCCGTTCTGGTTCCCTGGGGTGGGGGTGGGGGCTGCGTTCAGGTATGCCAGGGGCCACCTGCTCCTACTAGGAGCCATTGGCCAGGTGCTGGGGGGAAGGGGGTGTGTTTTGAGGAGTCAGGACCGCTTTCCAGGTCCACGTCTGAGAAATCTTTGGGGAAGTTTCCCTACCCTCACTCTTACTCTGTATGATAGAGCTGGGCCTCTCTGAGGGGATGTTACTTCAGGTGACTGTCACTGGGCCAGCTTCTGGGCGGGGGTGATCAGAATGAAGCAGACAGCCTGCACACACCTGCTCTGTGGCCTTGAGCTCCTGCACGGGACCACTGGTATTGGACCTACGCTGCAGTACAAGGGATTTAAGTTAGACCCAAAGAATGTTAGCTCTAAGGGCTCCATGGTTCCAGATTAGGTGACTGGGGACTTTCTTAAGGTGAGGAGAGCCCCTGACTCTGCACTGGGCCAACTGAAGGGCTCTTGATTTGGGGAAGCTGATGCTGACTCAAGCATGGCCATCATGGAGAATCTGCAGGAGCTGGGCCCTTCGCTCCCAGGACGGTTGAAGAATAGGAGGCAGGCCCAGCACCTGCCGTCTCCCTATCATCTACCCACACACATCTGCAGACGTTGTTTGCCTTAGCAGGTCCTGGCTCTTCCCCCACCTGAGCCTGCTGCTTCCCTGAAGGAGAAAGCTTAGCTATCCCTAATCCCCACTCCCACATCCTCACAGGAGAAAGCTTTGGGTCTGCAGTCTGTACTCCTGGCAGGCAAGGGCGGTGGCGTGTGTGTGCACATGTGTGTGCATGAGTGCACACCTGTGGATGCCTCTTTCTCATGCTCTCTCTAAGCACTTCTGTGTCTCTTGGCTTCTGCCTTCCTCTTTCTCAGCACCTCTGGGTTTCTCTTTGTGTCTTTTTCTCTCCAGCTGCCTTTTTGTGCTTCTCTGGGCTGCTTCTTTTCATCTTTGTGGTTTTTGCTCACTGTATTGTCATTGCCATTTTCATGCTTGCTCTCTCCCACCAGATCATGAGCTCTGCGGGGGCAAAGACTATCTTTTATCTCCCTGTGCCTGTGCATAGTAGGTGCCTAATACATTTCTGTGGAATAAGTGGGTGGATATCTGACTCTGCCCCCAAATCCTTTTTTGTCTGCCTACACCTTTCTGCATCTGTGAATCTCTCAGAAGCTAGTTTTGTGGCTCTGTGTATAACAGTACCTGGTTTATTCTCAGGCATATGTGTATTTCATGGGGGTACTTTCTCTGACCTTGTCTAGGTCTTTAGGTCTGCTGGTCTGCCTAAATGTCTCTCTGCAGGTAGCCCCACGCCTCTCCCCATGTCTGCTGATCTCCAACATGGAGCACAAAGGGTGCTGTGTGCAAAGCAGGTGTCCTCCCCGGGTGTTCCTGGTGGGGGAACTGGACTTCCAAGTCTGCCCCTCTCTTCACCTGAGTGAGCTCCTCTCAGACTCTTCATCACAAGAGGCTGTGAACACCTGAAACTGCTTACCTCCTCAGCCTCGGCTTGGGTGAGCTGTGCTCCTCTCTATCTCCTCTCACGATGACCCCAATCACAGCACCTGCCCTTCTCTAATTGGCCGATGTCAGCGGAAGGGGGGAGGGAAAGCTGATGTCCAAGGAGGAAATCCCATTAGAGGAGCCAGAGCCAAGTTATTAGTGGTTAAGATGTAATTGGAGTTAGTGAATAATCTCATTCGATTCATCACATGTTTATGGCGCACCCAGCTGTGTGACCTTGGGTGAGGTGCTTCACCTCTCTGATGAAATAAGACCTCCGTGTTTGCCAAGGACCTCCGGATTTCTGGCATTCTGAGTCCCTGAAGCTGGAAGGAATCTCTCTCCACTGAGCTCTGATAACTTGCTGCTTCCTCTCTCCTGGGATGCATGCATACCTTGTCTCTGAATTATTTGTACAGTTGTCCAAGTTCCCCTCCAAAACTCTGCACTTCTCTGCACTCTTTATTCCCTACCGCTAAGTGCCTTGCACCCAGTGGGTGGTTTATCGGTGTTCTGAATGGGTGACTGAATGATTGAATGCCAGGCACTGTGATTAATAACAAAGAAATAGAATTCCAAGACTTTGCACAATTGTGGCCCACAATTGGGTGGTAGGGAGGGGGGAGATGACCCTGCCCCTTGGTAGCTTTGTGAACTGAATTCCTCAGCCTCTTTGTGTCTGTATCTTCTCATTAATAATAGGCAACTAATAATGGCTACCACCCAAGGAGGGTTTTGTGAGAGATCGTGTGTAGAGTTAACTCCCTGATGCAGTGATTGGCACTTAATAGACTTTTTAAAAAATATTTTTGAAGTTTATTTATTTTGAGAGAGAGGAAGAGCAGGGGAGGGGCAGAGAGAGAAGGAGAGGGAGGATCCTAAGCAGGTTCCATGCTGTCAGCACAGAGCCTGATATGGGGCTCAAACCCACAAAACGTGAGTTTATTACTGAGCTGAAACCAAGAGTCAGTCGCCTAACCAACTGAGTCACCCCCGTGCCCCAGCACTTAGTAGATTCTTACTTAATATGTATTCTTGCCTGTTCCTAAGTGGAGAAGGGGCACTAATCCTACAGATATCAGTAGGAGAGACATCAGTGCTGGGTAGGTTTTTGGACTAAGGCTTGGGAGTGGCGAATCTATATTGGCTAGGGTAGATATTACTTTCTTGTGTGCCCTATGGGCTTTATGGCTTCTTTTTGTCCTCCTTTCCACAACACACATAAAGATAGCAGGGGCTCAGAAAGTATTTGCTGAATTAATGAGTAAATGAAACCTATTTGTGTGTGTGTGTGTGTGTGTGTATTTTGGGTGTGTGTGTGTGGCTTAAAAACAGCAGACCCTGAATTAGGCTTCTCAGTGGAATCACTTGGGGTCTTTAAAAAATCTACTTTCCCACCCCCAGCTTCCCAAACCACCCTCCCCATATTGATTTAGCATCCCTAGGCTTGGGCTCAGAATCTAGTATTTTTTAAAGCTGCCGAAGTGATTCTGACATATGGACAATTTGGGATACCCTGGCTTAGGACACTACCAAGATTATATATATTTAATGTACATTTATAATGTACAAATGTAATGTAAAAATGTAATGTTTGTAATGTACATAAAACAAATATATCTGGTTAAGATATAAGCGCTAAACATTATTATTTGAACATTGTTTATAAAAATCTATATTCACACCCTATGTTCTACTCCCATGTCTCTTCAGCTACACTGGGGGTCATTTTCAGGGTAGCACTGGGGTCAGGGTGAGGAAAGATGAGTATTTAAGTGGGGCTTGGCATTGGGACTAGAGGGACAGTTTAGTCTAGGTCACAGACGAGGGTGAAAGGGAAAGCGAGCAGGCTGGAGGTTCTTTGCAAAGCTGTAGAGCTTGGAGCAAGTTACTAGCCCCCACCTCCTAGAGCCTCCAAAGAGCTTCTCCTGAGCACCCCCTCACCAGTCTTGGAAGGGGTCACAGGAGCTGGAGAAAGCAGCATTATCCCCTACAGCATGGCTGGGCTAAGGTAAAGGGTAAAGATAAGATGAAGAACTTAAAAAAAATAAGTGAAAGCTTCCTTGTGGAGATTTGAGATGTTTTTGTGTTTTTGGCATCCTTGGTTTATTGTGTTTGTTATGCCATTACAAGGCATTGCTTCTACTCAAGAGTGACTAATACATGATGGGCCCCTACTGTGCGCTAACCCAACCCTGTAAGGTATACAGGTCATTATTGTTTCCATTAAACAGATGGGGACTGATGCTCAGAGACATTGACCTACTGAGTTTACACAGCCAACAAGGTCACCTCTCAGTTCTAGATGGTGATCCTAGATCTTCTGACCCTAAGGCCCATGCTTTTCCTTCATGCCGTCCTGGAAAAGGCCCCAAGCCAAGGGGTGGGAGAATTCTCTCAGTGTGGCTAAGCTCCAACAGCAATGCAACTGGCTGAGTCCTGATCACTGCCTTGGTTCCCTTCGTTGACTAAGTGGCTTTGGCTGGTGGAGCCTGGGGACAGAGTACCAGCTCTTGGGCCACACCCCATTTTTCTTCTGGGCCCTCATACCTCCATCCCTCTCCTGAGTCACCCCTCTTCAGGTGTGTGTCTGGTGCCCACAGAATGTTTCCTCTTCCCTCACCCTCTTCCTCCTTCCCTGTTCCACTTGACTTCCTTCCTTCCTTCATTCATTCATTCACTCATCTCTCCACCCATTGAAACTCTCAGCAAACATTCGCCCAGCTTGACTAGGCACGTGCTGGCATGGGCATCCAGAGCTAGGGAAGACCTAGCCCTGGCCCTGGCCCTTTAGGAGCTCTCAAGCAAGAGAGGGCAGTGAATTCAATGCCAGTACACTGGGATTGGCACCCTGCAGGAGAGACGTGGGCAGAGAAGGAGGAAACAGCTTCCAACTTGGCCCCATGAAAACTGTTTTTTTCATGTTGTATGTGACAAGGGTCCAGCTGGAATGGCTAGAAGTGACCACAGTGTGGCACTTGGGGGACACTGACTGTTTGGATTGCTTTGAGGATGCCCCCTGGTCAGTTGAATGGACCTCTGGTCTCCCTGGCTTGCAGGGATTCCACCTCCCCTAATCTATGCCTAGTGCCTTTCAAGAAGGCTTCTTTTTTCTGCCTTCTTTTCAGGCCCCTCAAAATGATCTGTCCTTTGAGAAGGGCTTTTCTTCCTTCTAGACTGTGTTCTTCCCTAGAATTCTGTTCTCCTGGTGTGTACACTGGTGTGTGCACGCATGTGTGCCTGCGTGTGTGTGTGTGTGTGTGTGTGTGTGTAAGAAAGAGAGAGAGCAGGAGGGAGAGAGAAGGAGCATGTCTTATACATTCCATTTCCGCCTCTCTCCATCACTGGTCTTAGGCAGTAGATGAAGAGCTGGGGCCCCCATTCTAGGCCCAGAGCCCCATCCCTGCCCTGTGCAGGAGCACAATGGTACAGTAGCCACAGTAGTCCTTTCTTCCGCGCAGGAGCTTGCAGCCTGGAGGGGAAGAGAAGACATGCTCATTTTGCATGACTTGAGAGCTCTCATCAGAGCCTAGAAGGAGCCAGGGGGAGGAGAGGCAGGAAGTGGAGGCGGTATCAGGTATAAGGCTATGGGAAGACTAGGGGAAGAAGCATGGGGTGAAAGACCAACAGCTGTCACCTCCTTGGAAGACAAGGACCAGGGACCTTTGGCAGGAGCCAGACTCCACCCACCTACCCCCAATGGCTGAGCCTTCAGTCCTGGAGGTGAGCTGAACTAGACCAGGTCTAGGCTGTGTCCCCCATGGGGGCAGTAGGGGTGTGGGGGAGTTCTGAAGTCTCAAGGCCAAGGGGTTAAGCCAGCAGCAGCAAAGTTTGTGGTGTCAGCCCTTTCCTATCTGCCTCTCCCTCGTCCCGTGCCCCCCTCTCCAGCCCCCACCCCAATCCTCCTCCTGTCCTGCTCCTCCTCCCTTTTCCATTTGGAAGAAGGAGGCTTGCTGTCTTTGTATTTTAACTGTAGCAAAAAGATTAAATTGTTTACGAGCCGGGAGCCTCGGCTGGCTGGATGAGCCGGAAGAGACAAAGATAGACATTCTAATTCTCCCCTGTTCTCCGGGCCTCCGTCCCCCTGGCTGCTGCTAATTCTTTTATCTGCCCCCAACACTCCAGGCATTATGTGCATTCATAAAAAAGGGGGGGGAGTGGAGAGAGCCCTCGCCGAAGCCAGCAAAATTACTGTTCTCTGCGCGGATTCTCCGATAGCAATCTCTTGAATGCTGATTACTTTTTTTCCCCTCTCCCGTGCCCCCTCCCCCCTTCCTCAGCACCCAACATAAGTTGGTCTTTAACCCTTTATCTTTAGCAAGCAGAAAGACACGGAAAACATCTCACTCAGTGGGTGGAAAAAAAAAAAGCAAGGAAGGGGGGAGGGAGAGGAAAAAAAAAAAAACCCAGCACGGAGAAGAATTACTGTTATCTCCCCACCAGAAGAGGAACAGCAGAGATAAGGGAGGCCTGAAGAATTAGAAGAAACGTAGCGTTGGGGGCTCTAAATTCACGCCGAAGCTGGTTGTATTTGTCTGTCACGGGGGTTCATAATTTTCCGAGGTTGTTTTGATAGACTTATTGTGCGGACTGCATAGAAAACTCATCAGCATTTGTTGCCTCTGAGCATTATTGTCAGAGGTAACTGCGTGTCTATAGACTGGGGGAGATAATGGCTGAAGTAGAAAGCAGATAAAGCCTGGGCCCTTCTCATTAAGGACTATCTCTGCCTCCGCAGACCGGCTGGGATTGAGTGACT
This sequence comes from Panthera uncia, assembly GCF_023721935.1. NCBI lineage: Eukaryota > Metazoa > Chordata > Mammalia > Carnivora > Felidae > Panthera > Panthera uncia. The sequence continues at coordinate 35,245,673 of NC_064814.1, forward strand.
GGGGCAGCAGCACAGGGCATACATTATGCCAGCGAAAGCAAAAGGCGGTGTCAGGACTGCGGGCAGCCCAGTGTGAATGGCCGAGAGGGGCTCTGTCATCAGGGCCCCCAGCCCGGGTGCTTGGACGGCACCCTCAGCGTGAGAGGGTGGCCCCAGGGCTCTTGAGCCACAATGTGGCACGGCAGTGTGGCTGGGGCAGGCAGTTCTTTGGTTCAGTTCCACATGGCACAGATGAGGTCCAGAGTAGGGAATGGGCGTGCTTGAGGCCCCCCAGTGAGGGAGGCTTCTGATTCTGGTGCCTTCCACCTTGGTCTGTGCCTCACATGGGGAGTCGTTGAGAGGCAAGTTTTCCATAACCCAGACCACTGTCCACATGGAAGTGTGGAGGCTTATATTCTCTTAGCACCTAGGACCTGTGGGTCCCTCTTTCCTCCTTCTCTCCTCCCTTCCTCTAGCACATTCTTCTGGAGTGCCCCTGAGGAGCCAGGTACCGTGGAATGCTGCCAGCATGTTTTGTGTGTAAACCCGCTGACTATCCCTCCGTCTACCATGGAACCACCCTCCTTCTACCTCTCTCTTTCCCAAAAAAAGCCGGCAAAAGGGAGGAGACACATCTAGGCAGAGAGGCTCACAGATGTCCTCAAACCAAGCCCTTCTAAAGCCAGGCTGGGGTCAAGCTGTGTACTGAAATTGGAGGCCGGATTCAGCAGAACAGGGCTCTGTGTAACCTGGGATGGGGACCCTCTCTCTGGCCCTTCTCCTATCTGTGAAATGTGGATAATAATGTAGCCCATTTCATAGGGTGGTTGTAAGGACTGATGAAATCATTTATTTAGGGAAGTCTGTTAGCACAATTACTGGACATACTAAGTGCTCAGCAAACCTGTTATTATCTTTACAATTACTGTCTGTCTTGCGGTTCTTAGGGCCTTCTGTACACCCAGTGCCTTCTCCATCTGAACAAGTGACATGGGGCTCTGGAGAAAGGCGTCTCAGCTGTAGATGAATGCTTTATCCTTGTCTCCTACTCCCATAAAGGTGAGGCCTTGGTGTTTCCTGAGCCCATCCTTCTCAGCTGGCTGATGAGAGATAGGCCCAGAGAAGAAAGGGACTGGCCCAGGGCACACAGCAGGTCCCAGGCAAAGCTGGACAAAGGACAGTGTCTCACAGCTCTTGGGGAGTTGCTTCCTTTTGCGACATCCTTGCCTGTTTCTGCCTGGCAGGCTGGCCAGGCAGGAGAGAGCACTGGTGCTTGTAGAGAGGCCATATCTGAGGCCATTCTGGTCTGCAGCTTGTGTAGAATGACCTGGGCCAGGCTTAGGAATGTGAACACCTTTAGCAGTTGATCTCCTGCATTTGGTTGTCTCAGGCCAACTGAGAAAGGACATTATTATCGGCATAGGGATTTAGTGATGGGGGCGGCGGGGGGGATGAAGTCAGGTCAGGAGGAGGGTCCCCAGACAGAGTACCCTCATGGGGGAATGTGGTCACCTCAGGGTCACTGGCCACAGAGTCTGCAGTGTGGACAATGGAGAGCCACCAGACATGGCTTCTCCTGGTATAACGAAGCCCCAGCATTGCCCCACTCACCCCTCCTGGGCACTTGGCCAAAGTCTGAAACTGGGCAGGGGAAAGGTTAAGGGACTCAGCATCTGTTGAGCACTGTCTACATGTCACAAGTTGTATTCTTCTATCATCCTTACAACCTCCTAAGAGGAGGGCATTACCATCCCCAGTTTACAGCAAGAAAACTAAGACCCAGAGAGACATAGTTAGCAGGTTTAAGATCACAAAAATTAGTAAATCAGAATTGGGACTTCAACCCAGGACTCCCTGACTCCAGAGTTGGGATTTATCACACCTACATCTGCCCCATATCTTTCTTCTAGGACCAACTGGTTCACAGTCCTTTCCTCCCTCCCTCTCTCCTCCCTTCCTCCCTTCCTTCCTTCTTCCAGTATGCAACACTTATCTGGCTCCTATCATGCCCTAGTCACGGTGTTGGGTGGGTAACAGGCTGCCTGGCCTTCTAGGACTAGTGGGAAGATTGCCAACATAAATTAGGAGAGGGAGACAACACTGTCAAGGTAGGGAATAGGGAAAGGAGGGTCCAAGGGACAGGTGAATCAAGCCTTAAAGATCAGAAGGCAGACAATGTGGGTAAGGACATTCCATGCTGAGGGAACAGCCTGTACAGAGACCTGGAGGCAGGGAAGGAGTATGGAATGGATGTTGAGTGAGGAGTTGGGTGTTGGGAGTGGGCAGGTTGGACTGGGCCTTAAATGTCCAGGGGAAGGAGACGGGCCTTATCTAGTGCATCACTGGAACCCCCAAGGGTTCCAAATAGCTTGAAACTCTCACCTCCTGGAAAGTTGGGCTCTGCCAGTGACCACTACCCTCGTCAACCCTGCCCTCCTCAACTGTCCACTAGTTCAGTGAAAGGCTGACTCCTGATGGCAGAATTTGGTAGGAGCGGCAGAATGCTGAGTGGAAAGAACACAGACTCTGGAATGCCTGAATCTCATGCACTGAGATTCAAATTTCTACTTCAAGTTGTGTGGCCTTGGGGGTCAGGAATGTAATCTCCCTAGATTCAGTTTTCTAATCTATAAGGTGGGGACAACCTCTATCTCACAGAATTACTGCAAGACTTACCTGAGGACGGCGTGAGGAGCCTGGCATGTTGCAGCCTTGAAACAAATGCCATTTCTCCCTTTCTCTCCCCCAACCCTGTGTGCTGCCAGCACTCTGGTTGTGGCCAGGGTACTGTGGTGCCTCTGCCCTTGCCTTTCTCAAGTGAGCTCACCTGCAGGGCTCCCAGCTTGAGGCTCCAGGGAGCTCTTCTGTGGTTTGAGTCAGTCATTGTCTCCCTGTGTCCAGGAACTCCTGCCCTTTCTTGCTTTTTCTCACAATGACATCCTGGCATCCATCCCAGCCTGCCCTCCTTGGCAGGACACCTGGCATTTGCATCCCATCCCTACTCCCCAGCAGAAATATCTGTCAGCCCAGCCCTACTGTGGCCAACATCCTTGGACAGAGCTCCACCTGCCTAGACCCTCCTGTTTCCTAGACCCTCCCTCCTGCCTCTCCAGGCCAGACCTGTCCCTCGTCCACATTTCAATTTTGCTCCCTGTAACAGAGCTAGTTTCCCGACAGTCATGGCCCCTGGAAGGCCTCAGAGTCATCTTCCAGGTAAGATGGGATGGAGAGGTAGAATTAGCCATCCTGGTGGCCAGTGGACTGGCTCTAAATGAGGAAAATGGCAGGGACAGTTCAACCTAGCAGGGAGAGTTCTGGCTAAGGATCAGGAGACTTGAGTGAGTCCTGGCTAACTGGCTGTGTGTCTGTGTTAAATCAGTGGCTCTCTCTGGGCCTCAGATTATTAACCTATAATTGGAGATGATCCATCTCTAAAGCCTGATCTGTCTCTAACGTTCTGGGATTCTAGCCCAGAAGGGCCAGAGGCCACAACAAAGGTTGCAAACTCCTTCCTCTGTGGCAGTGCAGGGGCAGCAGGGAAGCCACCCCCGCCCCCAGCTCAGCTTCGCCCCGCCCCTGCCTCCTGGACCGCTCCCTCTGCAGGATTTACAATGGGCTGAATTCATTTGCATGACAAAATTGGCTCGGGTATCCAAGTGTTGCAGGAAGACAAGTGTAACATTACGCAGAACAAGCAGCCGGGAGGAAGGTTACCGCTGCCGACAATGAGGGAACAAGCCGCCCGCCCACCCGCTGCATCTGCCAACCTTTCATCCACTGGAGGAGTGGGGGGCTGCCCCAAGGCGGTGTCAGGGGCGGGGGTGGGGGAGGGGAGGAGATGGCACCTGCCCAAGGATCTGGGGTGGGGGGACTCCTGCTCCCAGGGTCTTCCCACCATTAGGGTGAGGAGGTTTCTTTGCTATTTTTAAATGCCTATACCCTTTAAGTGGTTGCAAGGTTAGTTTGTTTCCCCACTCTCAGGACTTGATAACACCAGCATTTTCTGAACTATCATCCATGTCCTTGTCCACTCATCCACCCATCCACTCACTCATTCATCCATTCACTCACTGAACCACACATCCACCATCTATCCATCCATTGACCCACCCACCCACCTACTCATCCATCCATCCATCCATGCATCCACCCAATCATCCATTCATTTTTCCACATGTCCACCCACCCCTATCGACTCACCTATACACTCACTCATTTACCAATCTGTCTGCCCATCCATATGCACTTATCCTACCCACCCTTTTTAATACACCCACCAATCCACCCACTCATCCATCCTTTCATCTATTCTTCCAACAATCCATTCATCCATCCATCCACTAATCAATTCACCCATCCACCTACCTACCTATCCATCCATCCATTCATCTATCCATCCATTCATCCATCCATCCATCGATCCATCCTTCCACTCACCCCTTCATCCTTACATATGCCCACTCACCCTTACCCACTCATACACTTACCCATTTACCAATCTGTCTGTCCATCCATCCACCCATCCATCTACCAATCCACTCATTAACTCACCTATCCTTCCTTCCATGTCTCTAACAAAAACAGATATTGGACACTTTTTATGTGCCAGGTATAGTTCCAGACATTGCTCAGTGTCTCAGCTTCCTCCCTTATAAAATAGGAATAATAATAGTATCTACCTCACAGGGTTGATCCTGGCCCAGAGTAAGAGCTATGTAAGTGTTTTCTACTATTAATCTTATTAGGCACTGGGGATCTAAAAGTAAATAAAACATAGTTGCTGTCCCAGAAAAAATCAGAGTCTTGGGTGGGGAAAGGAGATACATGAAAATTGGACATACACGAAAATTACAGTCCTATGTGCTCTATTATAGGGAAGTATAAGGGACTTGGGGAGTCAGAGCTGTGGCATCTTGCCTTATTTGAGACTCTGCTTGAGAGGTAGGTAGGGACAGGAAGTATTGTTATCAGCCTTCCTATGTTACAAATGAGGAAAGTGAGGCTTAGGATGGCTAGCGGACTGCCCACGACCATACTCTGCAGAGTCACTAGGACTGAACCCTGTGTAGGACTGAACCTTGTGTCTTCTGATTTGGGGACATCCCAGTGGCCTGGGCCATGCCCCCCCTGTCCCCTTCAGGCAGCCAGATGAGGCTCCCAAATGCTACCTGACTCCCAGCACATGAGCAGCACCATGCAGTCCAGATCTTGGAGGAAGAGGATGGCTGAGCTCTAAGGGGCCACCCAGAGTCCCCAACCCATTTGGAGCCCCTCACATAAGGTAAAGAGGGACAGTGTGCAGATGAGATGGGTCAGCTCAGGGGACCAGAATGGGGGAGGGGAAGGCGGACATCCATTTGGTCTTTGGAATCAAGGCCTGAGCAGTGAGTTCCTGGCTATGCTATGGGGAGCAATCCCAACGGTAGATGAGGCTCAACCCATGAAAGCTACAGAAAGAGCACATTTGATCGTTTGTCATTACAACACTCAGATCCTCACTAGCAGAACTGCCCCTGGTGAGGTGGTCATTTCCTTCTCACTAAAAGTCTGAAAATATTAGAGATGGCAGAATGTGGTAGAAGGAGGGTGGTCTTTGGAGTGTTTCAGGCCTGGGTTTGAATCCTGGGTCACCTAACATTATCTGTATGATCTCAGGCAAGTCATTGAACTTCTCTGAGGCTGGTCTGAAAAATGAGACAAATAAACCTCCATCCCAACGTTTTGTGACAATTAAGTACTAATCACCAATGCTTATAATGTGCTTAGTAAGTCTTTCTCACAACAAATTCATAAGATGGTCTTTTAATTTTTGTAAATCAACTTTTTCTTTTGGAGTGATTTTGGATTTACAGGAACATTACAAAAATAGTACAGGGAGCTCCTGTAAGCCCCTCACCCATTCTCCCCTATTGTTAACATTTTATGTAACCATGGTACGTTTGTCAAAACCAACATTGGCACGTTAGGTCCTTTACTTTTTATTTATCTCCATCTTACAAATGAGGTTGGGGAGCCACAGAGAGGCTGAGTTTGCAGCCCAAGATCACTCTGCATTATGATACAGAAAATGAAGTAGAGTGCATGAAAGACCTATTAGAATGTCTGGCGTCAATCCCTCTCCCATTCCAGAAAAACTGGGTTGGTCCTGGGCTCCACCCTCTCTTACTAAATGGCCCTGGCAGGCTGGATCCCATCCTCTGCATCTATGTCCCTCTTCCTTGCAGGGTCATAATAAGGAGCCACCAGAGAGACAACTCTGTTGGAGAGTATTATATAAAGAGCAGAGATTGATGGAGCAGCCATAGATTACTACAATTCTGTCGAGGCTGGCTGCCTTGTCAGTGCTTATCAGCAGGCACTTGGTAGGTGCTCACTAAGAATTTGTTGAATAAGCAAATGAGTGAATGAATGAAGTACAGGGCATTCTGCTCTGCATAGAAGATTGAATTCAGGCACTTCTAGGAGCTTTTCAAAACCTAAAATTCTGGAATTTTAAAATGTCCAGTCTCTTCCCTGGCCAGGCTCCCTTTTCCCTTGAGAAATGGGAATCACCAATCTGTGTCTTGCATACAGTAGGTGCTCAGTGGATGATACCAGTGCTGAGCCCTGATCTCTCCATGCACATTTTCCCTGGGTCTTAATGTCATCTCCACCTACTTAAATTTTATTTTACCTTATTGTATGTTTCTTCCAAGCTGCTTCAAATCCTTGAGGGGTGTGTGTGTGTGTGTGTGTGT